>NC_081406.1:574232580-574240080 GCF_030272615.1 Cryptomeria japonica
TGTATGGGGTTTGGGGGTCAGGCGAGGTCACCAGGGTAACCCAGGAAGGGGGTGGGGACCTAGTGAAGACCTACCATGGTAACTTGTGGCAACCTAGTGATGTCACTCTTCTCAATTGCATACTTAGTGGTTTCTCTTGGTTTTGTCCTTCTGTGTATTGCTTGGGCCTCTGGAAGTTGGTTTTTGTATTTTTGAGTTCGTATGATCTTGTCTGGTGGGTCTCTTGTGATTGTAGCCTTGTGAGCCTTGTGTGAGTCCTTGTGTCATCTTGTTCTTCCCTTCATCTCTTGGGTCTATTTGATACCTCCTAGCACAAGGGGTGGACCTGATGGTACCACATGGCTGGGTGGAGTTCTATTCACACCCATTGGGTTTTGGTTCAACTTTCATCCTAATCATGATAGCTCGTGAGAAGATTGAAGACCTACATCATGTTTTAGACTTTGTACTCATTTCATTGTTGTACTCATGGGGATTTATATCCTTATGGATACCTTGTAATGTAAACGAAGATCATATGTTTATTCTCATGGCAATGTATTATGAATCATGTACCTTGTAAAGGATAGTGTAATTGTATTTATAAAAGTTTCATTTGATCTTGTATGTATGGTTATGTTATTTTGAGCATCATCATTGTGGGGCCTTGAGGACTCTTGTAGATACTTTATGTTCAACTTATCTCTATCTTGTTTTATCATGTTACTATTTGAAATTGTATGGTTTAATAAATTAAAAAAAAATTATTCATATTTTTGTTGTTTATTATGTTTAAGTCCTTTAGGCCTCATGGCGAGGTGTTACAAGTGGTATCAAAGCCCATGTTCAAACACTGGGTTCTCTAGGTGTTCTTGGGATCATTATTGCTTGTAGTCTTTTGTGTGTGCTTAATTCTCAACTTAAAAATGCCTCTTACATGTTGTTGTGCTATCCAAAAGGATGTCAAGAGCACAAGGTAGAGGTTGTGGTAGAGTTTGAGGAAGGGGATGTGGCGGAGGGGTAGCATCTGATAGTACCCCCTCTTAGAGTTCTCACGGGGATTCTAGTAATCAGAATCGTGAGTAGTCAACATCAACAAGGAATCAGTTACGATTATTGCTTGAGCATCTCCTTGACCCATTGGGTCCATGCCAAGAGATTGGGGCTTGTTAAAGGTCACCTGTGAGGCCTATTAATGACATGACATAATGAGAGGCTTCATTCATGAGGGATTTGATGAGAACCCAGCCTCTTAAATTCAATGGTATCGGAACTGGTCTTGAGGCAGAAAACTGGTTGATAGAGTTAGACCAATGTTTATCTATGTATCACTTCAGTACCAAAACTAAGGCAAGATGTGAAATCATGCATCTAAGGGGTTTTGCATCCACCTGGTGAGAGTTAGAAGAGAAAAAGCTTCACCTTGATATCAACACCATCTCTTGGGATTTTTTTGTGGAATAGTTTTTAACATGGTTCCTATTGAATCATTGGAGGGAGTGTCGAGCATATGAGTTCCATGACTTGCGCCAGTTATCTATGTTTGTAGAGAAGTATGAACCTCATTTCTATGAGCTCAAGATATATGCAGGGATTGGAGATGATGAGACCATGTTAGTGTAACATTTTATCAGGGGTCTCAATGATCGGATTAGTGGAGATGTGAGGGGTTTTTGAACCTAAGACCATGGAGGTTGCAGTTGATAAAGCCCATTTGGTTGAGGAGAAACTTGCTAGGGCGCATGGGACTCACTCTGGAGTGCAAAATGATAATGCATCTACTAGCGGTTAGGGTTCTAGAGAAGCACAGACTCAGGGAGTGGGATCATTCCATGGTCAACAACAACATCAGTCAAAACATAAGAACTCTTATTATCAGCAGAATGAGGGTGCTCAGTCTAGAAAGAACAAAAATTGGAAGAGGAACAAGTGTGACCGCAATGACCAGCCTTCTCATAGTACACAGACAAAAACTAGTAGAGGTGGTCATCAATAATCGAGTGCACCTTCTAGGGGTGGTGGTGATTTTGTCTAGAGTACAAGATATTTCTTTTGTGGTCAACGAGATCACATTGCTAGATATTGCCCTCACAAGGGTACACAACGATCCAGTTATAGGCTAGATACTTTAGAGCCTACAATTGGAGATGTCAGAAAGAGCCACCAGATTCATATAGTAGTTGACAACCACCAAGCAGAAAATTAGAGTACTGTAGTGGAGACTTCAGGTGTGTTGGATGGTAATCTGTTCTATTTGATTCATGAGAATCTGATTCTTTTATTTCACCTTCTCTTGTTAACTGATGTGGAATAGCGGCAGTAGATCAAGGTGCTAGGTGGCAACTAGAGTTAGCTTTAGGGGTTAAGGTTGCATTAGAAACCTTGGTCTATGGATGTGATTTGCATATTGGTAAACTTCATACCTTTGCAAACCTGTGTATCATGCCTTTGGGTTCCTATAATATTATTTTGGTAATGGATTGGTTGTCAGCCAATTAGGCAGTCATACGTTGTTGAAATAAAATAGTGAAGTGTTTGGATCACTCTGGTAGTTTGGTGGAAGTGGTTGGCATATAGAGACCTATTTCTCTACTCCCAATTTCAGCTATGCAACTCAAATGATATATGCGTCAGGGATGTCAGTTATTTGTTGTGTCAGTGAATGAATTGGAGATGGATGAAAATCGAGAGGTATCCCTCAATGATCATCCTTTGTTGAAATAGTTTGCAGATGTCTTTTTGAGTGAGATTATGAGTATGCCTTTTAATAGGGACATTGACTTTAGAATTGACTTGGTGCCCAAAGCTGAACCTATCTCATGTACACCATATTGGATGATGACTCGGGAGCTTGAGGAACTCTATTTGCAGTTAGAGGATCTATTGATGAAAGGGTTTATCCAACCTAGTGTCTCTCCATGGAGAACACTTGTTATATTTGTGAAGCAAAAGGATGGGTCTCTACGTTTGTGCATTGATTACTGATAAATGAACAAATTAACAGTGAATAATCATTACTCGTTTCTGAGGATTGATGATTTGTTTGACCAGATCAAGGGTGAGAAGGTATTTTATAAGATTGATCTAAATTTGGGTTACCACCAGTTGAGGATTATGGAGGCAAATATTCATAAGACATTTTCCCGCACTCGCTATGGCCATTATAAGTTCACTGTTGTGCCATTTGGGTTGACTAATGCACCATCTGTCTTCATGAGCCTTATTAATGGCATCTTCAGAACTTATCTGGATAGATTCATCCTCATGTTCCTTGATGACATACTAATTTATTCTAGGACCATGGAGGAGCATGAGGAACATCTGAGGCGGGTGTTGCAGTGTCTCAGGGAGAATCAATTATATGCAAATGTGGCAAAATGTGAATTATTTCAAATAAAGATCAAGTACCTTGGGAATGTCACTTCAGGAGATAGTATTACAATGGATCCCTCAAAGATCCAAGCTATTATCGAGTGGCCTTCACCTACGAACATTTATGAGGTTCACAGTTTCATGAGCTTGGCAGATTATTATCGTAGATTTGTTCAAGGTTTCTCTAGGATTGCTCATCCCATTACTTCCTTGTAGAGGAAAGGGAATAAATTTGTGTGGTTAGAGAAGTGTCAGGAATCCTTTCAGATTCTTAAGGAGAAGTTGGTTCCAGTGCACCTATTTTGGCAGCTCTCAATCCGTCCGATGATTTCATGGTCTGCAAAGATGTGTCTTTGGAAGGGTTAGGTGTGATGTTGATGCAGGATGGGAGAGTGATTGCTTATGAGTCCCGTAAACTCAAGAACCACGAGCTTCATTATCCTAGACATGATCTGGAGATGGTGGTCATTGTGTATGCTTCAGTTTGTTGGAGGAACTTTCTCTTGGGGCATCGGTTTGAGTTACATACAGATCATTGCAGCTTGTAGTACATATTTACGCAACCGAACCTTAATGCTAGATAGAGGAGGGGGATGGAATTCCTATGTGAGTATGACTTTGAGGTTAAGCATATTCAGGGAAAGGAGAATGCAGTTGTAGATGCCCTCAGTCATCATCATCATGAGACTTTAGCAACAACCCTTGAGGTGGATTTGAGAGGTCGAATTGTGGCAGCACTCCCTGCGGACACCTAGTATTAGGAAGTTCAATTTGAAATGGAGTCTAATAGAGATTTAGAAGGGAGATTCACAATTTTTTTCCTCGATCTCAATGGTATTTTGCGGCATATGGAATGGATTTATGTACCTTCTTCAGAGGATGTTCGCACTTTGATTCTATCTGAGTCACATCAGGCACCATATTCTTCTCATCCTGGTGTCAAGAAGATACATGCGGGTCTTTGGAAACTGTATTTTTGGTCGAGTATGAAGAGGGATATAGCAGATTTTGTAGCTCAATGCCTAGAGTGCCAAAGAGTGAAGACAGAGCATCAACATCCGACAGGTCTATTACAGCAGCATCTTGTTCCAGTGTGGAAGTGGGACATTGTTTCTATGGATTTCATTGCGGGATTACCTAAATCCCCGCATCGTCATGACATTATTATGATCACCATGGACCAATGAAAATTTTAGTGGCTAATATTCGCCAATTGACTATTTTTTTAAATTTGGGAATAAAGATTTGGCTAATAAGTTCATCTTTTGAGGTTATCCGAATCACCACATTTTTATAAATTTTTATTTTAGTGTTATTTAAATCACCAGAGAATTTTTTATTTTATTTTTTTAACTCAAAGATTTGCCACAATATTTGATACATGATTGGACCATATTCGCTAACATTTTATAATTTATTAAAGAAATCTAAATTATTTCGCCAATAATATATTATAATTATTAGTTACTTTAGTGTTATATCAACAATCCTTACTTGCCACCATTGATTTAAAATATAATATAATGACCTTCATTGTATTCTATGAGGTAAATTATATCTACAAGTTGTAATGGCCTCAATGAAAAATAATCGTCTAAAGGCAATTTTTGGCCCCATGAGTATTATAAATTGTTGGTATATTTTATCTCACAAAATACAAAGAGGACTATTAGATTATTTTAAGTTAATGGTAGAAACTAAATAAAGTAGATTCTACCCCTTAAACTCATTAATGATTTCCATCTTCAGGAATTTACTTTTCTATTAAAAAATTTATTTTTTTAAATGAAATGATTTGCAATAGTAATTAATGCATACTCTTATTATTTTCCAAGATTCACCAATATTTTCTACCAAAAGAAATGATATAAAAAAAATCATCAATAAAATCAATTTTTTTCTTTAAAAAAAGGAAAGATTCGCCAATTAAAACAATTATTATTTTTTAAAAAATTAAATATTCGCCAAGATTTTATACAATTTTTTGAGAGGGGGTTTCTTAAAGTTATCATTGCTATGGACAGGTTGACTAAAGTTGCTCATTTATCACATATTTGATCTTCTTATAATGCAACAATAGTGGCTAGGATTTTCATGGGGGATATTGTTAGACTTCATGGCATTCCACAAAAGATCATATCTGATAGAGATCCAATGTTCACTTCAGCCATTTGGAAGTCTCTTCGGTGAGCATTAGGAACTCAATTGAACTTCAGTATAGTCTATCATCCTAAGATCGACGAGTAGACTGAGAGGGTAAACCAGGTGTTGGAGGACATGCTTTGGATGTACGTTATGGACCAACAAACTTGTTGGGAGGAGCACTTATACTTGGTGGAATTCGCTTATAAAAATGGGTACCATAGTTTCGTCTGTATTGATCCCTTTCAGGCATTATATGGTCATCCTTGTCAGACTCCCTTGAGTTGGGACTGACTAGAGGATAGAGTGCATTTGGATCTGGATATACTTTGAGATATGGAATAGCAGGTGGAGACAATCAGAGACCATTTAGTGGTGGTGCAGGATCGACAAAAGAAGTATGCTAACGCGAATAGGATGGATCGTCAGTTTTCTATTGGGGATCGAGTGTTTTTGCATGTGCACCCACGGAAGAGTCCAATCCATTATGGAAAGGGCTCCAAGCTTGCACCGCATTTTATTGGCCTGTTTGAGATTCTAGAAAGGATTGGTCTAGTTGCCTATCAACTTTCTCTACTACCTAGTCTCTCGCACATTCATGATGTTTTCCATGTTTCAGTTCTTTGTCAGTATCATCCTGATATTTCTCAAATTCTTGATTGGACTGCTCTACTATTCGAGGATGGACAACTAGCTCTCGATCTCATGGGCATTATGGAGCACATGTATCGAGTTCTCAGAGGTAGAGATATTGAGCAAGTTAGAGATCCAGTGGGATCCTAATGATGAGTCTTCTGCTACTTGGGAGGAGGCTTCTCGTATGCATGATCTCTATCTGTATCTCTTTGCACACTTCCACGAGTAAGCCTAATACTAGGGGGGAGGATGTAGTTCCCTCTCTCTTTTGGCTTGTTAGACTTTCTGGTTTTGAGCTTTCTATGTGGTTTCAACCCTTTTTCTTGTTGGCCGATTTTGATTTAGATATGAAGTGTGTCTATGTCTTTTGGATTTATATGTGATATTTATGCACTATGCTACGTGGATTGTTGGAATAATGATGATTTTCTTACTGTTGTCTATGATATGATTACTTGATGTTGTCTATACTTTGATAGTTAGATGATCATTGAGATAGTTTATATATGTGATGTTAGGATTTAATTATTATGTTTATCGATGATTATTTGTTCTGACGATACATTGTGTTTTATCTCTAATGTGCTTGGGTGAAAGGGAAAAACGTCGTACTTCTCTCTATTGGCAGCTACATCGCTTCTATTCCCTTTTCACAATATGTTGTTATATGGTTTATATGTACATGTTCGACAGGTTGCTTATGCAACTACAGGTACAGAGCATCGACTCCACCTGAAACTTCAGGTCTGAGCATTCTCTACAACCCAATGGAAATGTGGAAAATTTGGACTATCAGTCAAACCCTAAACATAACTATCATTCTTATGGAACGAGTCTCCTATCAGGTATCCTTGTGGTCAATGTTAGCCTTGTAATTTCCAGTCATGTCCTTTTGATTTCGTGTTATCTTAGTTTGCAACTCGTCATCTTAGAGTTTGGTTGATGTTTAATTAAATATTTTTGCAAAAAAGATTAATTTTATAAACAAATGGTACTTGAATATTTTTGATCAATTATTTAATTGATAAAATTGGATTTGTGCAAGATTAAATTAAATTAATGTTATTGGGTAAATGTTAAATTTATTTTATCCTTGATTAATTAAATTGGACATTTAATTTGGTATTTTAATGGTGCTAAAGAAAATTAATTTTTTTTTAAAGGTAATTTTTATTTATTATTTTTAAATTATTTTTGCATGATGGAAGTTACGAAAATAAATTAACAAACTTAATTAATTTGGAGTTCTCACATGCATTGGGGAGTTACATTTGGGAAATTATTTCATTTTGCTTTTGGGGTGGAATATGAGGGGAGGTTCTTGCCGTGAAGTGGAAGCTCTAGGCATGGAAAAAATTCTTTGGTTATGGG